>NC_140639.1:13671060-13698560 GCF_057382275.1 Copadichromis virginalis | reverse complement strand
CTCCATCCGAGGCACAGAAGCTCCTCTCAACTACATAATTTAGAAAAACTGATTCAAATCCACGCAGACGGGATAATAAAATACACTATACTAAAGAGAAGTCGCACGCATACATTCAAGAATGAGTCGCTCACAATTATCAGTATTTGAAGTGTTAATAAATGTATCACTTAGTTAAAAACAAAAGTTAAATACAAGTCCCTCAGCGTCACAGCTGGATCCATCCGCACCCCTTTGTCACCCCCTTAACAATACTCAGGGTTCCCAATAACCAATTACACCTCTTACGGCCTCTCAAATAACTTTAATCACTGATTAGGATTCCTTGTTCACAAAGCGGCTACTTAAAAGTAATTGCTCAATAAAGAGAGGGGAAGTTGTCGTATTAAGTAGGTGTTCCTGCTGCTTCTCTCATTAGTGCGCACTTGGAGCTTTCATCTCCCTATTGTCACAAATGGAGTCAGCTTCATTCACAGCACAGGAGCCGTTCTCGCTCTGTCTGCTTCACACTGCTTAAAAGCCTAACGGCATTAGCACAGCTCAGAGCCGCTGAACAGCGAGTGCTAAAACCCGTGTTGTCGTTTTTTTGTTTTTTTTTTGTTTATTATTAGAAATAGAAAGATTGAGTCCCATGGCTGACACCAATGGGACAAAGTTTTTGTGGACAAAGATGTTTTGGATTCGTCATTTCAGGAAGCAGAAACCCAGGATTTGATTTGTAGCGTTGGGACGTCCAGGTTCACAGTTTATTTAGTTAGTTAGTAAGTTTAAAAAGTTCTTTTTTCACTTAATATGTTGGTGTTTAGCTGCAGGTGAGAGGGATTCTTTCTGATAAGGAAGACATGAAGATTTGACTGTGTGTATGTGTGTCTGTGGTTGAAAAGAAAGAGAAGTGAAAAATTTTAAAAATATTTCTGTTTGCACTGCAAATGGTGTTTTTAGTATGTAGATTTCTGGGTGAGACTTTCCCCATTTTGCAATATTTAAAACAACCACTGTGCTCTAATATAGAATCAAAATGAATATTACAATAGCCTGCTTCAGTGTTTTTGCCCACACTCTTACATTCTCCCTTTCAGCCCGGTCTGCCTACAGAAACTGCGGTTTACATTTTAATAATATTCATCCAGTTTACCACCTCTCGCTCTAATATTGACTCAGAGGCAGGAACTGAGTTCAGGAACCAAAACTAGAACTATGTCCTACAGGTCGTAGAAATATAAGTTAAGTTCCTTGTTTGAAGGGTTCTTGAGGTTGTACTGGAAAACTTGATACCAAGCCTACAGTTTACTGTCATTCATCTACCAAGATTATGCCAAAAGGAAGGAAAAAGAAGAACCCGTTAAATTTCTTCGGACTTAATTTGTGCATTGGTGGTTGCCCTCTCTGAATACCCCAGGACTTTATTCCTGCTATTTTTACAGTAATGCAGTTAGAATGATATGCTATGTATTTTAAACATGCTAAATGTGAATAGCACTTTGAACATGAGGCAAGCACGAAGGAATAACGATGAAGGGTATTAATATTTAGATAATAAAAGCATCAAACTGACTATTAAAGGCAGCCTTAATAGCTTTTGATTACACAGTGCTGTTGAACAGTGATGCTAAGGGTGGATCTAAACAGAGAGAAGCTATCGTCATCATGTCCATGTGACGAGCAACAACATTTAGACTAATGTGGGAAATCTACGTTGTAACTTGGGACCTGTTCGGAAACCCATTTAGCGCTACACATGGCCTTTTATATAACCGGATGTGCACCTCGCAAGAAACGTGATTACACGTCGAGCCTGTGAAGACTGAATTGTGTAGGCCACGGCGCCATGGTGCAGGGTTAAAGGGGTTTCCAGTTATGTCTTAAGTTCCCACGTAGATTTCTAGCAGAAGTCTTAGGCCTCAATCACACAAACCTAGAGACCGCTCTGCAACCATCTAGCAACCACTGGTCACTGGACTGGTTGTCGACTGCTTGCTGGAAGTTGCTAATGGTCGCAAAGAGGCTCCTGCCCCGAAAACCACCTTGTGTCTGCTTTGGTTGCTAGCAGATTACCACAGTGGAAAAGACAGCTTGTCTGTAAACACTTGTAATTACTAGCTCGGGGAAGTTAAACTTTTTTTTGTTGTTGTAACCTTTAGAAATTATGTTGGCTTAAGATATTGTTTTACATATATAATGTATGGCTTCTAGTTGAAACCAATAAAGTCAGGAGTGTTTGAATGGCAGTGAAGATCTTCTGGTCTCAGGTGTGTTGTATTTTCAAGAGTAAGATCATTCCTCTTATAAAAGAATGTTCACTTATGGAAATGAGAGATAACATTACACGCCACTTAATTCGAAAGGCTTCTTCTTAAACGCCGTTTCTTTCTGACCCTGAATCAGCTGCAAACATCTCCAAGGCTGAGTGCATTTTTTTATGAGACAGAATGGTTTTCCTTGAAAAGACTACTGGGGGGTGCAAACAGTGCATGCAAAGTTTTTTTTCTTTTTTGAATTTAACATTAGCACACTAATGCGATTCACTCCTAAATGACTGGTGCAATGACGGATGGGGGAAAAGAAATTGGGTCAAGAGGGGAAATGGTCAGAAACATCCTTTGAGCAAAGATGCCTAATGACCCCCGTTCCTCCTCCAAGTCTTGCTTTCCACTGTTCCACGCACAAAGCTATAAAACCTTTTCAATAAAACATGATTCTCTGAAACATTTACAACTCGTGTTTCCTGAAGTGATGAATCCAAAACATCTTTGATGTTTGAGAGAAACGTACATGCAACTTAATGATTTAATTCTCTGTAAGCCACAAGTTACAAGTGACTTATATTCGGGTAAAAAGGATCCGTGGTGGAGGGGAGGGCGGGCCGGGCCCGAGCCTTGTTGTCGAGCAGCATATTTTATTTTCTCTCCCAGAGGTTTAGAGGAGCTGTTACACTCTGGAGTTTTAGTGGAGGTCACAAGGTTATTATATAAACAATTCACATGGAGGGCCTCAAGTGCCCAGAGGGAATGTTTAATGCAATGCTCACAATTTCTTGAACGTAGTAATGCTCAAGACGCAGAAGTGTCCAATTTTAACCATGCTGCATTATCTCTCTGTCTTCGTTTCCTTCCCCCCCCCCCCTCTTTCTGCCGTTGTGTTGAGGCAACTGAAAACCACGCTTAATTAATTTGGTCAGCTGCCTTGGATAAACTACACTGATGACATCAATTAGATTCTAATGAAAACAGATAAAAGCCATGGAATGCAAATGGAATTTCAGAACAGGACTCATCAAAGTCTTAGCATTGGAACAAATTCCCATTACGTCTCATAAAAGCCTTTAATTTGCAAAGCTCATGTCTGGTTTGGTACTTAGAAGTACATGGTCAAATGATTCAGTCTTAAGTCCTGTGCCGAGAGAAGCCAAATCAGAATTTAATTTGGCATGTAACTCCTTATCCTGTCTGAAACATGTGGCAGGATGCAATCCTTGGATTAGCGTGCACTTCAGAACTACAAATTTAGCTTGTTTCTCGTCGTCTGGCACGGCAAACACCTAGTCTAACCCGTCTGTAACACAACATTTCAATTTCAGGGAGAGAGGGGGGGAAAAGCCACGCTTGCTCCAGATTAGTACTTCTTAGTTAACCAAATTGCTGCAATTATGTGTGTCAGTCCGTTGACGTGGGATAGCGAGGCTGTACTTCTTTGTCTCGTTCGCTCGCAGTCTCTCTTTTTTTTAACTCTATGACCTCTTCCATATGTTAGACTTGATTTTGCAGTTCATGCAAATGATGATGACTTCTAATAATAAGTCTTCATCAGCTACTCTGCAACCGGCGTTCTGTATAACAAATGTGCGCTCGTTAAACAACTTGCTACATTACACTGCATCTTTCAGTCGGTTCAACACCTTAATGACAAAATGCCATTGTCGCGTTTTAAACTACTTAAATAAGTCAGAATAATGAATTAGACCCTGCTGAGTTGTTTTCAATTGAATTGCAAGATAAACCGCTAATAATAAAAATAATCAAAATGCTGTCACGCTGAACAAAAAATGTTCAGTTCAAATTAAAAACACCGCACATTTGTGCACACGGCTCTCGTATGGCAGACATGTTTGCAAACAGTGACCTGCAGATGCAACGATTAATATCAGCATTCGTTTTGAGTTGATTTTAGCTCCATTAGGGAGAGAAGTGGGAATAAAACTGATGGTGGACAGCATTTGTGAGCTGCATCAGCCAAAAATAGGTTATTTTGTTACTTAAGCCCACTCCCAGTAACCTCTGGTATCAGTGGTGCTGACCACCTAGTTACTGAATTTCTGTAGTGTCATAACTAGGCAGGTAACTTTTATGGGTTAGCAACTTCCTGCTGTGCAGTGGGCAAAAGTAATACTGAGATCAGTGAGGTGGAAAACCAGAACAAAGAGCTGAAAGGTGCTAAAATGCTCATTAGAAATAAAGGAAATTGCAGAATCCAGTGGTGTTTCTCATGATGGTGAAAAACAAAAGCAGTTTTATTGATTGTTACTAATAAAAAATATGCATATATATTGATTGTTAAAGCTCAAACCTAATGTTTGAGCATTTGATCCAGCTGACATCTAACCTGCAGGTGTAAAGAACATCTTTCTACCCCATAAAACTTCCTGTAAAATACTTAAACTTTTTATTGTCATTGCACAGTCATGCTTTGTAGAGTAGTACAACGAAACTGAGGGACTGTCCCGCATCGGGGATAAAAGAAAGGCACGCAGTAATCATAACAAACACCATATATACAGAATAAAAATATGCAGAAAATACAAACTTAATGTTAAAACAGATGGTGATGCATTAATGCGTCTCAAAATGATAATTTGATGCACTTACATACTTTATAAATCATGTTTGTGTCAACATGCTGGACGCTCCAGAGCCAGTCATGTATTTATGCGCTATAAGCAGGCTTACAGTGTAATCTACTTTTAACCTCGACCATGCAGAGCATCATGTGCACTATTTCTCCATAGATTTGTAACCCTTTACCTTGTTTTCGGCACCTGTTGTGCTGGTTGTTGTAAATGAAACATCTTTTTTTAATCTTTTTTTTTTTTTTTTTTTGCCGGTGTTTTTTCAGCGGTGGACTGTGTGTGTTCTTTCACAATTGTGACAGTTTGTTTGTAAAAGAAAAAAAAAGGGGAAGTATTTAATGAGCCGTTTTTGTTTTTCTTGGTGTGTGTGTGCGCGTGTGTCTCCATCCCAGCGGACTACCCTCCCCCTCCACCACCTGTCGAAGAGTCAACCGGCTTCCTGTCATCCCCTGGTTCCTTCCCTCCTCCACCGCTGGGGAACTCATACGATTATCAGGTGAGAGGAGCCGCTGTTCTATTAAATTTTCTTGGTTGTCAGTAACTCTCTAAGAGTCGGCGCAGAAAGCAAAGACAGCCCCGAGCGCCGCACTGAGTTCATGTAACAAGTCCAGCAAAACTATTTGTCCATTTGAGCTGCAGCCAAATGCAGAGACGTCCAGCTCCAGATGCTGCCTGGAGCCAGCCGCTCTCCACCCGTGGACCCGCACACACACACACACACACACAAACATTTCCGAGGGCTCTGATGCAGGAAGGATGGAAGGCTGACACCTATTGGTGGAGCCCGGTCACTTTTCTGCGCTTTGCTGGTCATAATACCCACAGGCATTTGGCCCTCCTGGGATTTCTGGCCTCTGCACCTCTGGCTGACGCTCGCAGCGCTCGACCTCTGCTATGAAATCCTCCAAGTGCTTCACATTCCTTTGTTCGCTGCAAACAGGAAGAAAGAAAGTCTCCCTCTTCAAGCCCCTCATTTGATCTGACCAGTTTTCTATCCTAAATGAATGCTTCCTTTGTAAGCTTGGAGACAGAATGTTGCATAATTCAAATAAGTTATGCATTGCGTGTAAATTCACTGCTCTTCCCACACAAACTGTAAACACAGTAAGTATAAAACTCGAAGCTTTAAAAAACCCTAGGACTATCAGTATACGTGCATGCATGCTGCGCTATGACCTTAATGTAATCTAAAGCACTTTCAAAGTCACGCAGTTATTTTAAAAGGTGCAGCGCTTCGACTGTTGGAGTTCTGAATTTCATGGCTTTGTTGAACGTCAGGTTCAGCCAGCCAGCAGAGCTGCTCCCCTCTTACACTTTAGGCAGAGCACAGAGACACGTGAGCAGTGAGGAATGCAATAGGCGTACAACAGAATTTACTTCTCTTCTTAGAAGTCTACGGAAACCTTAAACTTCCATATACCCCTTAGTTTAATGAAGGCTGATGACTTTGATCTTGTGCTTGCTGGGTGGGGCAGCTTCTACCTAAACTCCGGCTGCTGCTCAACAATCAGTGTCGATCCTGTTCACTTTGTTACAGTTTAATAATGTTACACCTACACTTACGACCCAGCATCCTCTCGATTTGTACCTGGAGACAGGAATGCAGCACAAGTTTTTAAATTTTCAGTCTTAAATCTTGTACGCTTTTCTGATGATTGAGGAAAAAGCTGAATTTAATCTACATCGCCACATCCAGAAACTTTGAATCATTTAAAAAATGTCTCCTTGGTGCTGGTATTTCTTATTAATCTTTTGGCTCACATTTATTGCTTAGAAGTCTTTTGTGGCAGTTTTATACATTTCTAAGCAGTCAAAATTCTCTGGATGAAAAAGCTTTTAAAAATAAATCTAACTGGGAATAATCTGGGTCCTTGTCTGCATGTGCTAAACGGTAACAGGTGAGCAAAGTGGTGAACACATGTCTGGTGGAGTAATGGCAGACTTTACAGGCAGCATGCATGCTTAGAGGATTTTCTGGACATCTAACAGTCAGTTTTACTGGTATCTACACATTTGTTAACTGTGAACAGATCTATAAATTTTCACTTGTCCATATGAACCTGAGCAGGTTTTCCATGCTTTCACCTCCCTTCTTAAACTCCTATATTATATTTCAGTATAACTGGGAGATGAAATCCAGACTCCTACTATCATGCAAAAATGTATTTTTAAAACTTTACCTATAATCAGAGACAGTAGAAAATGAAATCAATTTGCCAAGTTACAGTACAACGTTTCCACTTCCTGTAAGCATCTCTTCAATCAGATGGATTTGTTTGAAGGCAACATGTGGCACTTTGGCCTTTTCTGAACGTCTATCAAATATATATTATTATGATGTCAAAAATCCCTGTATGTTGGTAAAGCTCACAAACTAAAGGTGAGTGCCACATAGCTTCATGGTAAAAATGCCAAACCTTTCTCATATGTCTGGATATTCTGTCCGGATCTCATCTGTTAAAGGAAAATAATGATTTTAAAAATGTTGCAAAGTTGAAGTAAAAATGTTCCCTGCATGTTCCAATGCCAGGGATTTCAGTTTACCTCTGTCCATTCGTCCAGGGTCACTGACCCTTACACACTTTGGCTTTAAACTTGTTTGGTTGGATCTGATTGATATCTTCCCTTTCTTTTTCCCCCGTGCCTCGGATTTTGTCGTGCTCAAACGCGTGTAGATGTTTTTGAGAAAATGTTGATGAATCAGAAGAAAAGTCTGTATAAATTGAGCAGAATTGGTTACCTGCTAACTCCAGTGGAAGTTGGTAGCCTGGTCCGTGAGCCAAAATAAAGCTGATAGCTTCCAGGTTTGCATCTGTGCCGTGCATCCCGCTGCACATGTGCATTGTGCTTGCGAGTTCCCACAGAACCCGTGGACTTGAAGTGATAATGTCACATAAACACACAGACCTTTGAAGGTGCTAGGAAGGTTTTAGAAGTGGGAAACCTGCACAATAAAAGAGGCAGCTGGGCCGTAAACTGGCTTCTAGCTCAGCATACGTCCCTTAATCATAATAGAGCTCTTTGCCGTTTTTACATGTATTCCCATGTATTACCACTGGGGCCTTTAGGTGACAGGAACTAAAACAGACAGAGGCTGAACTGATGGGACTGCATCATTTGTGGTCTGTATATGATAAATAAAGGGTTTCTTTTGAATTGTAAATCATGCAGACATGTGCGAGAAAAACCCCAGAATATAAATATAACATATACATTTGCATGATATGGGCCCTTTAACTCAGACTGCTTTGTTCCCGTAGGTTAAAAATGCAAAGCTAGTAAGAGTATAAGTATTATTGTTTTCCTTCGTGTGTGAACATCTCAGCTTTTGGAGATCGGTGGTTTTGTCAGGACAGCTGTCAAATGCAACACATTAGCTGAACAGGATGATGGTTATAATCACGAGCATTAATTTAGTTCCCTTTTTGCTGCTGTAATTTTTGCCACTATTCTTGATTTTTCTTGTGTGGAGAGATGAAGGAAAAGATTTTCAAGGCCTGAAATTACATAAGAAATTCCATCCCTCAATTATTTTTTAAAGTGCTTTCCTGTATTCATCTCGAAATTTTCTTTTCCTATCACACTGCCGAGTCTTTCTGGCCTGCAGTTTAATTCCTTAAAACACCACGGGTATCTTAATTATGTGTCCTGCAGCCAGAGCAGAAGAGAACGCTGTTCAGAAAAAAAAGGGAAGATATCAATCAAAAATGTCTTTCTGGAGAAATTCTACATAGTGAATGAATAAATCAGCGATTTAATGGCATTTTACTTAAAAGAAGCAGAAATATGCTCTTGTCTTTATCCCCCTGACAGAGGGAGATGTCTGGATTATGACACGTAAAAGCCGAGACCTTTAGCGGGAGAGAGAAAAACAAACCTCTCATCCTGGCTGCAGTTCGCATTACGAAGCCCTACACGGCAAATTCCTCCGCAACACAAAGTCTGCGATGTTTCCTTTCATCCTCCTCGTTATCACCGTTAAACAAGTTTGCCCGTTTTTTTCTTTTGTTGATTTGAGACAAGCCATTAGTGTTTTGCTTTGTTTACTCCCGCTCATGATTGCCTTAGATGTTTTTAAGCAGCAGCTCTGCTCCAAATGGAGGCAAGCCCTGCCTGTAATAGATTGTGACAGGTAATCCAAACACATAACATTAGAATAAGAAGCAGCCACTGATCCAACCAACTCAAAAAGCCCCCACAGGCAATTGCAAGAAGTCTTCTTGCAGTTGCAGCATAGTTCAGAAGACTAAAAATACATCTGTCGTTCCATGGAGAAATTCCCGGGAATTTTGTAGAAAACCGGGTGCCACTATCGGTCAGATCACTTTAACTACTTTCCAGATTTCTGCGCATCACTTTTGTTTTTCTTTTGATTAAATAGTTTGTGTCTTTTCATATGTCGAGGTTGCATTTTTCTCTGAAGCGAAAGAGAAAAAATGCGGATGAATAAATCAGCGACTGCTGCTGCAGTGATCCTGTTACTGATGCTTTCAAGCTTCCTCTGATAATAACAGAGTTAAATAAAAATCACAGCAATTCTTAGCATCCTCTGCAGAATACATTCAAAGTGTGGATTAAAAAAAAAGTTTGACTTTGATTTTAAAGAATTGACCTTTCTTTGTGAAATAGTGCTGGATGAGATTGTGATGAATAATGTATGAAGAATGAGATACTGTAAATCCAAGAGCAGTAAAAGGCAGGTGAATAGTGCACCGTGTTATGAAAGTTGTCTTTCATACAATGCATCGCTTCTTTCTCACTGAGAGAAGTCTCTGCTATTGATGTGTGGCTTTTAAAAAGATTGTCTGAGGTCAAGGTGAAACACGAACTTGTAATGCAAAGTTTAAGAAGTGCAGAGAGAAAAAAGCAGGAGAAAATATTTCTGAGCAGCACAGAGTTAGAAATACTCATCGCCGATGGCATTATGGTGACAGTAACTTGACCCTGTGAACCCGGGCTGTACCTGTTACTAGAGCAGGGCGATATGACCAAAAATATTTATCACGATATACATTTGAAAATTTGTGACAACGATATAACTGACGATATAATTGACACTAGACAAAATACTTTACAACTCCACAACTTTATTAGTGGGGGAAAAAAATCAATGTATTTTCACTTAAACAAGCAGCTGTTTTTTTTTTAATGTGCATTAAAGTTACATAAATATTTAACAGTGCAAATGCAAATTCCTTGCTGACAGTTTAACCAAAAGGCATTTCCAGTGGAAATTGGCTGACATATCCTCAGCATAACCATGTATAATATCCACAAAACTTAAAAAGAGGTTATACACACACACACACACACACAATATGGTAATATTATGTTGATGCACAGTACGTATCACTCCGCGAGGCGCCTGCCTACAATAGCCGTAATGCTCCGACAATCCATCAAGCGGTGCGGCTTCGTAGGTTAGCAAAGTCGTACTAAAACATTTGAAAGATTTTTGAGCACCGTGTACATAAAATCGTTTCGAGGTCAGTAAACACAACCAGAATTCATACATAAGGCACACGGGATTATAAGGGGCACTGTCGATTGTCAGAAAAATCAAAGGATTGATTTTAAGTGTGCCGTATTTTCCAAAATACGGCCGTCGCTAGCATGCGCTACCACAAATAGTGCTTTGTTGTGTATCTGATGGACAAAAGCCAAACCAGTTCCACACCACTGAACTTGCAGCATTTTTACAAACCAATTCTGGTTCATCTGTTTCATTCAATGATCCGCTTTCGCTCTTCTCATTCTCCGTCGCCAGCATGGTTTTTCCGCCATGTTTCCATGAAAACAAAGGCATGCGCGTTTTACCCATATTCTATCGCATTATTTCATTTTCTTATCTCTGCCCAACATTATACCGGTATTACCGTGAACAGTATGATATGACCCAGCCCTACCTGTTACAACATAACCCACACCCAAGGTGAGTGTTGCTGTGACCACAATGCATGGATTAGAAACACAGATTGCAATTTTCTTGGGCGACTCCACTTTAAGTGTGCCGATCCCGATTTTTGCCAGTTATGGTTTTCTTCCGAATAATATCAATAATAATAATAATGAGAATCATAACAATAATAATTTACAGGTAAAATTTACAGCGGTTTCCCCTGATGAAAACGTGTACACCTCTCCACCTTTACCTGACAGATTTTATTTTACCTTACCAAACAAAGGCTGATATAAAACTAATGCCAGGTACTTCATAATTTACAGTACAGCGATCCCTCGAGTTACGCTGTAAAAATAACCCACGATAAGTGAAATGTAAAACCCCTGCATGGACATTTTCACAATTTTCTCTCTTGTTTAAATACTCTCAAAGTTCAAACCTTCGTAGAAAAATAAGTCCAGCATTATAGAATGAAACCAAAGGCACTCGCAGGTGACGACGTTTCGTGTGTTTGTTGCGGAGCAGTCACACTGCTAGCGATCAAAGATTTATGTAAGTTTGACAAGCTGAACTCATTTTGTGCTGTACAGGAGACACGGCATGAGATTGACTGACAATGGTCTAGAGCCAATCAGGACGCACAACACAATGCGTTGTTAAAAAAAGAAAAGGATGCAAAATGCACAAAAAAAATCAGTGAAACAGCGAGGCTGCAGAAGTTGAACTGCGATATAGCGAGGGATCACTGTATGTTCATAACTTCACCAAATAAAAGGATATCAACCCGTTGCTCTACTACTTTGATCCATTGCTAATACTGAGGCTGCTGGCTTGTGGCTAGCTCTGAGCTCAGGATCACTTATCATTTGTTGGCTCCTTTAAAATGTCCATGTTAAGCTGGTGATTTAGGTTTGTTGACACAAACATTTTCACTCTGGTCCTCTAATGGGGTTCAGGGTCAAGGCCAAGGAGTGGAAATCGACCAATTCTGGTCCCTGGGTGATCGATTGGTGCATCTGTGGTAGATTTACCATTTGGACAAAGGAAAAAAACAAACTGCCGCTGTGAGAGTATGAAACA
This sequence comes from Copadichromis virginalis, assembly GCF_057382275.1. Taxonomy (NCBI): domain Eukaryota; kingdom Metazoa; phylum Chordata; class Actinopteri; order Cichliformes; family Cichlidae; genus Copadichromis; species Copadichromis virginalis. Next base: position 13,686,735 of record NC_140639.1, on the reverse strand, counting down.
GACTACGTGATGCTGATGTTTATATCTATATGCTGGTTTGTTTGCATTTCTCTGCAGTCATGAATGATACTGTTGGAGCACTTAAATACTGAACAACAGTTACTTTACTAAAATGCAGGAAAGAGAGACGACTTCAGGTCTGATCAGACATTTACAGAACATGTGACTACCAAGGAGCCCAATCAGATTTGGTGTTGCTTCACTTCACTTTGATTTGTAACTAACTAACTATGGTGTAACTATAGTCTGGGTATGCTGGAGAGTCACCGTATTGCTAACACAAGGCTATAACAGGTGCATAAATCCCTTCTTATGAGGCATGGTGGAAGCAACATTGGGCTCTGAAAGTGCTTCTCATGTTCGGGGAAATCTGCTAACAGATTTGACGATTTTAGAAAGTTTTTGAATAACATGTTTTCAATTTTAATGTAATTTAGAAGTTCAACTAGTGCATATGTTTCAAATGAAAGCTACAACACAGTAGAGTGTGCAAACAGTGAAGGAGTCTGAACACTTTATCGGACGTCTTCTCACAGGTGAAAGGCCATGAAAAGACGCTGGAAGAGAGGCGCTCCAGTCTGGACGCAGAGATCGACTCCCTCACCAGCATACTGGCAGACCTGGAGAGCAGCTCGCCCTACAAGCATCGAAGCACACAAGTACGTAACCTACAAAATGTCATGCAGATGTGAATTTAAGGCTGTGCTTTTCTTGGGCATTTACTGCAGGCCAAAGTTGAAAATGACTTTTACCGTTTTCAGTTTATGCACGACCTGTAAGGAAACATTAGCCTTTTAATATTGTCAAATACATTTTACAGAAACTAAATGTCAGCAGAATTGATGCTTTTACTTCTAATACTTAAAACCCTTAGTAGGGCATGAAGCACGCTGTTATCAAATGCTTTTACTGAAGTATGTGAGTGCAGCCTCTGTTGGCATTCAGTAACACTTATATCCGCACAATAAACGGCACACTTTATAGACCTGTAGCTGCTCTCCTGTGAAGTGTGCTAAAAAATGCAAAGAATAATTAAAGTTTTTTAAACTGTTGAATGTTGCAAAATACAAATTAGGTTTCCACATGAAACAGACCTATATATGTTGCATCTTTTTAAAAAAAAATGCAATAATGACAAAATGAGTCTTGACCTATATCATTAGTTGATATTAAACGATATTAACGGCAACTTCAAAAAGTCAAAGCCTTGGGCAGTTCACTAAATTGTTTGACACACAATGAATGTAGGACAAGCGGATAAAAAAACCTTAACCAATTGTGTTTGGCGGAGGAAGGCTCAGTGGGGCTTTGAACACATGCAGATCATTTCTCTAGTGACATATTCGAGCAAAAATGAAATACCTGAAAGGGCGTTCTCTGTGGGGGCCTCATACTCTGTGGATATGTGGCTAAAGCGGAGTTAAAACAAATCTTAAAGGTGTTGCTTTTTCTGTGGATTATTTATAGAATAGTTACCATATCTGCTTTGTTTCCTTGTACATTTATTCAAATATTTATATGTAAGTCAATAATTTAAGACTGTGAATTATTGATGTGGGTATTCGTGGGGTCCACTGACCTTTGTGTGAGTTCAGGAAACAATTCTTCAGCGACTTTAAAATGTAAAACGCTTCGGTTTTGGAAACTCACACGAGGCAAAGTTAGGTTTACAAGTAGTCTGAGAAACATGGTATTTTGGGGGACGTGTGCAATGTGAAAAAGCCAAACGAAGACTGAAGATTGCAAGTGTTGACGTCCTTTGGTTAGGTGACTCCTGGCTCTCTGGTTAGAGGGAGAGGGAAGGGTGTACTGCTCACAGAGTTAAAATTATTGCACCACACAGGGGAAACAAAGCGGAGACGGAGAGAAAGGAAGTAAACGCTGCGGTTCTGAAATGATACGCTTTAACGGCAGTAACTAAAATCTGACTTGATGATTTCTAGTATGCTTACTGTTGTGGTGAGCGAGTGTGTTCGTGGGAGCTGATGTGGGGAAACTGTAATAACATGAAATTATGTGCTCATAAAATATGGTGAAATGCTCTTTTTGACAAATCAAATTGACATCTCAGCGTATGTTTTTTTTTTTTAGTACAAACAAGGTAAAAAGACGATTCAGAGTCTGAGCAGATCAGGACGTCTGCAGGTCTCTGTCTTGTCTCTGTCAGGTTTCCGAGAACTCGTCTTTGTAGTACTGGACAAGAATCATGTTTGATAATATTGTATGCTATATTTCAGTTTTCTTCCAGAGGTGGCACCGGTTTGAACCATTCTGCAAAATTAAATTCTAATGACTTTTTTCATTTAGTTATGCAAAAAGCAAAATTTGCTGTTAAGATAAATAACTGCTGGAGCTCCACAAGTTAACACATTGCAGAAGAGGACGGCATAAATAACAGAACCTTGTTTAAAGGTAAAAAGTGATGAAAAATGAATGAAAACATGGCATTTTGTGGAGAAATCACTATTTTTCTTTCGAGCTGATTTTCTTTTTGGCACGTTTTAAACATGTTGAGTCGATTTGTTGTTGTACATTAAAACTCCATCTTATTTCTGATGATTCTATGACACAGTTTGATGCGCGTGCATGCATATGTGTAAAGCAACCTGTGTAAAGTGTAAAGCAACCTGTGTAAAGTGTAAAGCAACCTGTGTAAAGTGTAAAGCAACCTGTCCAGCGTGTACCCCGCTTCTCGCCCTAACAGCTGATATTACTTTTTTTTTTTTTTTTTAGCTCCAGCTCTCCGTGACCTTGAATTAGATATTTGGAAGAAGATGGATTGATGGAATTTTTTTGGTTAATTCTGGTAAACTTTTTTAAAGGAGTAGTTTGACATTTTGGTTTCTTTCAGTGGGCTGGCAGCCCATCTGAGTTCCCGCCTAAGACTAAACTCCCTGCTGGTCCTGACCGTGAAATCTTGATAGCCCGTTTTTGCTGTTAACTCTTCTAAAGCTATAAAAACATCTTGAAAAAGAAGTATTGAGTACTATTTTAACTTTTCAACATTGATTGTCATTCTTTGCTGTATGTGACTGATGGTTCTCTCTTGCTGGTTTTAGGGTTAAACAGTTGATGTGGATTGATAGTGTCACTGCCCCATCCCATCCTCTTATTGGTTGAAGTCACAGTGCTGAGGCTGACAACTTCTGTGGCAGAAATTCTGCACTTATTGCCCCCTCCATATCTTTCCATTTAGTGTGCATGGCTTGTGCCAGTTGGCAGGTAGTTTTTCTATGAATTATTAAAGACCATCGATGCTTGTAGTTGTTTTCTGTTGTTGCATAAGTGACTCTGCTTTTTATTTTAAAGAACTTCATTTGCATTTCTGCCAGTCTGCAAGTCAGCTCAAATGTTACTGTTCCAGCTTGCGTTTCTTACAGCGGTTAGTGTGTTCTGGGTTCAAATCCACCGGCTTGCTGAAGCCTTTCTTTGTGGACTTTACCTGTTTGGGTTCTCTCCGGGTTCTTGGGTTTTCTCCCAGACTCTCATGTTTTAGGTCAGGAATTTGACTGTGAATGATGATCTCTCTCTGATAGACTTAAAGGTGTACCAAGGCAGGGGTTGAACTACGTGATGGCAGCCTAATCTCCGCTGAGGCAATCAGATGGATTATCTGCAATTGCTTGGAAAAAAACAAAACATATATATGTATATGAAAATAATCAGTTAAAAAAAGGGCCTGTCTATACAGAGTTTATAGGGCTTATCAGTGGTTTTTATTAAAAACAATGACTACCTATAATATGTAACTAGAGCCCTTCCACCAACAGAGCTTGTGAATATGTAAGGAACAGGCATGAGTGACATCAGCCTTCTCGTCTCATTGTTGCCACCCCCAAAAGAACAAAGTGTGAAGATCCACAGTCTTTTTCTATACTTGGGTGCCATTGCTAACCTGTAAGCATCACAAAGGTAGCTGCTGAAGTTGCTGCTTTTACATAAATCTGCCAATTGGAGCTTTTAATTTATAAATAATTATTTGGGCTAATATTGTGGCATTAAAATAAAGTCACAAAATGAGTCTTTCCACATTAAACACACCTCTGCCTTTGGGCTGATCAGAGATCTGTTTCACCGAAATGACTGGTGAAAGCCATTCCCTGGTATATGAAAGTTGGCAACTTGCTGTAAAATACTCAGATTTCCTGAAATGTGAAAGCAGACATTTTAACAGTGGAGTTAACAGTATAACTATTTTCTCTATTCTTCTGTGTAAAGCTGTACAGTATACAAGAGCTGACCTTCAGACTGCAGCCCTACAATATACTGTTTATAGTCTACGTGCTGTTAGCTGTCAGTGTTACAAGGTCATGAATTTTAACAGTGTGGAGAACACAAAGCATCTGTGTTTCCTTTATTCTCTTTGTCTTTCTTATAAACACATAAGGATTTCTATTCATACTTACAATGCACGGGTGCCCACACGTACACGTGTAATAAAAGGAAGCACATCTCTGGGATGTGAAGCTTCTAGCTGCTGGCCTTTTTTTTCCTAAATAAAATATATGATAAGTGCATACCTTTCCTGAAGAGAAAAACCGTGCAGTGTGTATTAACAGGGGTCTGAAAGCTTTTGTCAACATGACTTGAAAAATTGATGTGCGCCTCTACAGCTCTGTTAGAGGCCAGCTTCCCAATGTCGTACTAACTAATATGTGTCTGTCGTGTTGGTTCTACCTGTGAGGGTCAGATGTGATCTGCGCGTTTATTTTGATCATAATCTGCTGCGAGATTTCGGGGTTATGGGTGGGAAGCCACACCACCTGTGTCTCAGCAGAGTGCGCATACGTTCTGTGACATGTATTAATAATGAAACGTTTCACGTCGGACGTTTTCCAACATCTCTTTGCTACCATGATGCCCTTTTGCGGTTGCCGTGTAAAAGATTTGGCTTTCTATTTGATTGTTTATTTTCCAGAGATACCAGCACTCTGCAATGCACGCACATGTGCACCCACACACACACACACACACACACACACACACACACACACACACACACACACACACACACACACACACACAGACAGTTACTTTCTACTCAGCTGATGCTGATTCTAGCTGATTAACTCAGGTTGACCTTTTCCCCTACCCAGCTGCTCCTGTCAGTCCATGCTCAGGCTCTTTCAATGCATTATGTACAACATAACACTGGTGTATGTGTGTGCGTGTGTGTGTTTAATGGGCCAGGTTTCGTACTCCAGCATCGGTACAACTGCTGCACAGTAATCTTCCACTTGTATAAGCAAAAGAGCAACGAGTGCTCTTGATTTAAGCTTTCTGTGCACAGGCAATCACACAGCCAGCACTCCAAAATCAATAGACCACCCGGCGCTCTGCCTTCAAGCTTCTAGGAGAGGACTCTTCCCTCCCGACGGAAAATTTGGAATCAGAGAGGGGACCTTATGTGTGCTCGCCTCCCAGATGAAATTGAAATGGACGTTGCTGCTCATTCATAAAAATCTAAGTAGCATTCCTGCGAACATTCAGCCGGCACTGATGCTTCACAGACATCAAAACAATTTTGTTTGCTTTAGTTGGTATTCTCTGTGGCATAACAGTGGGTAATGAAATGTGATCATTATATAATTCCCATTTGTTCTCTCTCCAGTTCCACCTTAGATGCCATTTGTTATTTGACACAGTTAACTAAGTTTGTGCTGCAGTTTGCTTGCTTTATCCTGTGACAGCAGAAATTAAGGAAACGCTGATAATAATGTTTCGGCCTTTATCGAGTTAGTGGTTTCTGTTATTCCTGGTGAAATCAAAAGCATCTTAATGTTATTAAAAGAGAATTTCTTTAATCTTCTTTCACTGATTTGTTGCTTTAAATGTCATTTTGTTTATTAGAAATAATTTCTATTTTTCTTCTTCACTTCTGAAAAATGTAAACTGCAGCCAACAAAGTGATAAAATGAATATTTTTACTGTTTAAATCTGATCAGTTTACACCTTTGCTATTCTTGCGGTGACAGGACAAAGTGTCTTCTGTCCAAAAATAGGTACCGGTATGTACTGCAGTCAGACATCATGCAGTCGCTCTTGTAACACCAGCGTGCTGCTTTGTAGAACCAAACAGATGTCATATTTTATTATACAACAGGTTTTTTGCCTTCCAGAGCTCTCTAACAAGGTTACAATCACTGACATAAAATCTATAGCAGCAAAGCATCCTTGTAAATGAATTTAATTTATCTTTACTCATAAGATTGGAGCCTTCCATGTAATATACTCATAATACAGACACACTGTCCTCTGTGGGCATGACTGTCAGGCTGTACATTAAGCTAAAAGAGGCTATGCTGTTCAAATGAATTTTTTTTTGCATATACACACTTCAAGCCATTTTTGACATTTCCAATTGTAAGTGGTGGGCTCGACATTTACTTTCAGATAGCTGCTGTTTTGTTTTTTTTCTTGTTTCCTGCTGTTTTTTTCTTTTTAAAGTTAAATATTTTAGCTTAAATCAGAAACACGAAAATTAAAAATTTAGTTTTTAGTTTAGTTTTTCTTTTTTCTCTCCTCGAAACACCTCATTGCTGAACTGCAATAGCTTCATGGTCCACTGAGGGACCACAGCCCACATTTTAAGAATTACTGTTCTAAGTGAAATGTTCAGGGACATCTAAAACTGCCAAAATATATATCTAAAAACAAAATACGTAACAAAGAATAAAAGATGTTAAACTTTAAGGCCCAAGAGTCGTGTTGTCGTCTGACCTCCACTGTTTGAAACCACTAAAAGTATATAAAGATGCAGCATTCTAAAGTCAGTTTGTTAAATTCATTTCCACCTAGATATTCTACAAAGTGCACAGCGGAAGCGCTTAGGAACCACAACTGCTCATGAAGTTACAGCGCGAGGTTGCCGTGTGCTGAGTCATAGATGTAGCGTGTGCTCTGCTGACTCAATAACTGAGGAGCTCCAAACCTCCTCTGGCATCAACATCAGCACAAAAACTGTGAGCCAGGAGCTTCACAGCATAGGTTTCCATGTCTGAGCAGCTCCTGTAGGTCTAATGTGTTGGTGGCCCAGTACTTTTGTCCATATAGTGTAGCGGGGCGACCGTGGCTCAGGGGGTTGGGAAGCTATCTGTAACCGGAAGGTCGCCGGTTCGATCCCTGGGCTCTCTGTCCTGGTTGTTGTGCCCTTGGGCAAGACACTTTACCCTCCCGCCCACTGGTGTTGGCCAGAGGGGCCGATGGCGCAATATGGCAGCCTCGCTTCTGTCAGTCTGCCCCAGGGCAGCTGTGGCTACAACTGTAGCTGCCTCCACCAGTGTATGAATGCGAGAGTGAATGAATAGTGGCATTGTAAAGCGCTTTGGGTGCCTTGAAAAGCGCTATATAAATCCAATCCATTATTATTATTATTAGCTTACTGGAACCACTGATCTTCCCCCAAATTTGCCAGTGTTATCTGCTTCAGTTACCCGCTTTGTTAGCACAAAGTAACTATCAACTAGGCCCCTTATAATGAATTGCGCTTGGGTATTGCACCATACCGAGCTCTTGCTGGAAGTTAGAGACAGGATGAGTATGAAAACCTAGGGCAAGCCCATTCAAATGGCAGCCCGCGGGCCACATGCGGCCCAGAAGCAACCTGCGAGTTGCCGCATGTGGTCCTGGCAGAAACACAGAGAAAACACAAAAAATTAATTAATTAAAAAAAATTAAAGATTCCTACAGCGTAGTGTAGACTGTGAATGCAACACTCCTAGTAGCCTAGCAATATTTAACCCACAATGTACCGTGATGTAAACATATCAAACTATCATCGTAATGTATGATGCAACAACTGCATGTCTTTCTCAGTCCAAAAGCGTAAAATTGACAATTAAAACCTTCGGTTTAACCCTGCCTGGACTGACAAATACGTATTCATTTTAACGCCAAATCCAAATGCCAAACCTATGTGTTTAATTTGCAGTGAGTGTGTTGCGGTACTTACGAAGGCACCACAATGACAAACACCAGACTTCCTGCACAAACCTTCCAGAGCAATCTCAGGAGAGGGCTGCAAAAGTACAGTTTAATTGCGAGTTTAATAATCTTACAACTGGATTTGTACTACCATGAGGGTCCTGTACAGCCCAAGAGAGCTGCAGCAGCTTCCCTTCTTGTTTGCTGGATCTTGGCGAAGAAGAGCAAGCCTTTCACAGATTCTGAAACGGTGAAATACTGCATGCTGGCCGTGGTGGATGCGGTGATAAGTGACGAAAAAATTAAAGTCAGTGTGATATCTGCTATTAAAAACGTACCCCTGTCAGACAGTTCAAATATTCATAGAGTTGAAGTTCTGGCTTGAAATGCTGTTACATGACCTGAAGAAAACTGATGTAATGTCAGGATGGCAGAAGGTGGGTTCACAGACAGAACTGATAATGCACAGTTGTGCATATATGTCCATTTCTTGGATGGCAAATTGCTCGGTTTACTACCGTTAGAGGGACACACAGCTGGCGAAATAATGTTTGAGAAGATTTCAGGGTTTTTTGAGGAAAATGGTCTGATATGAAGCGTGACGGATATACTAGTGACGGATGGGGTCCATCCATGGGAGGAAAAGTGAGTGGTCAGCAAAATATTTATTTTAATTTGAAAGGGAATTATCGAAATGTTTTTTTGTTATTGTTTGAAATGTGCAAAAAAAAAAAGTTTGGTTATAGCTCCCTTTTTTTAAATGGACCTTTTTGGTGTGAATTTGTGAGAGGTCACCAGATTTACAGGGGGAAAAAGAATAAAAAATTACTTGTTTTTCAATACAGTTTGAAATTGATTATGATCTGCTGCTTACTGGCTGCAAAAAAAATATCTGGCCCAGTTAAATTCCCCGGTTTGAAAATCTGGCCCAACTAACTTTTTAGTTGAATAGCCATGACCTACGGTGTTAGCCCAGGTGGAGCTGCTGGGGGTGCAGATCTTTATGGTAAACCTTATTTGTGCAGCATTAATTTAAAAAATGATCACCAACACACTATTTAGAATTAAAGAATGAAATTGCTGCTTTTTGAATACAGCAAGCAGCCACCACCGGGCCACCTTTTTGCGCTCCATCACTGCCTTACTGCTTGTTCGAAACCTTGTTTGAATCTTTAATAACTGTTTTTATTTGGCACGGTGATCGGAGGAAACACAGGAGAGTGTGTTCATGCTAAGTCCTGCAAGTGAAATGCACTGAAATCTGAGCCCAACCAGCCCTGCTAATATGCAGCGTAGGGCTGTCTAAGCACATCAGATCTGTTGTGGGGGAGTTAACAAGGAGGCCCAGATGAGTGTCAAAACAGTGTGCTTATCAAGCACCAGAGCAGCACCACTGCTTTGGTGGAGGCTGCAGAAGCTTCTCCTGTAACCTCTAATTCACACTGACCTGTGGTGCATTTCTAGTAATCAGATGAATCAGCAGCCCTCCTACTGAGATTCTTCAACATCCAGTTTATTTTGTAAACTGTCAGAAGAAAGCAGAATATTTCAACTCTCATGGGTGCCTTGACATCAAAGCTAAATATGGTGGATGGATATAAGAATAAATGTATAACTTTCTCGTCTTAAGGATATTTTAAAATCCACATATCTGCACTCTGTCAAATCTGATTTATTTGGTGTATCTGCTCACACTGATTGCATTCACAGGCAGAGATTGATAGATTTGGTGCCCTGCTGTTGGCTGACTATAGAGAGCATATTCTGCTACTATGCACAGACACAAGGGAAAATACAGAAGCAAAAAGTGTCACCTAGTCCGCCAACAGCAGGCAGTAATTACTGTAGTTGTTTCTAATCCCTGTTACATGCTGTAAAATGTAAAATGTGTTGACTTTCGGAATAGGAAATGTCATATCTGAAGCTCAAAGACATTTCATTTGAGTCCTATTTTAATATGAAAGAAGTTCAAACAAATAGTCTGCAAACATGTTTTTTCTTTTTGAGGAGAAATGTGTACACAGCACTAATGTACTTTACTCGTTAGCCACTGTATAACCAATTAAGTAACCAGTCCCCTCCCCCCCAAAATAAGCAGTGACATTTTTGTCCCAATTAAATTCTAATGTGCTTTCTCCATTAAAGCAGCAGCAGCATCTCGTTCTGATCTGATTCAGTCTGTTATGATAAGATTTAAGTTGAAATTAAAAAGCTCTCCCCGTCTGATGGCTCCACTCGCTGTGAAACAATAATGTGCAACGCGATGAATAAAATATTGAAAGCCCGGGCTCACTAAATGACATGCACTTGCCCCCATAGTAAACTTCCCCAGTTCTGCCATGCTGCATCAGGAGGCGTTTGATGGTGTCTTGGTGTGTGGTGCTTTAACTGAGGTAGCATCTTTCCAGATGGATTCAAAGAGGGGGAGATGCTCAGCTGTTACTAGGCTGCCCTCTGGCAGTGCCACAGCTTCTGGGAGCAAGGTTGTGCGACTCACTTACACTCATGGTTCCACCTCAATTAAAAACCAGTCAGCGAAGCGGTTTCTTTGTTTCCACGCATGCAGGGAACTTTAGCGTGCAAATGTTGGTGCTGTCTGGAACGATGACTGCTGATCATGGTGGTGCCTTTCAGAAAAGAGAAATGACTGGACCCTGGACTTGTTTTCTGTCACCCGATAAGTTGAGGGCTCTCTGACTTATGCTGTTAGCGCTCTTCACTTCTCTCGACAGAAGTTTGTTTGATCTACATGTTGAGTATCGTCCCCAGAAAGTGGAGCACACAGTTTTGTGGGTTTAAAAGGTTTCCACCAGTGTTTTATTATCCCAGTGGTTCAATGGGTTTAGGCTCACACCCCACTGGTCCTAAACATCAGGATTTTTTATTTATTTATAGACAATATATGCAACCATAATGTTTTTTTAATGTACTTTATTATCCTACCACTACTGCTATCTGTTTTCATGCACCAGCTTATATGAGAACATAAAATAAGACAATAAAAAATCAAAGCAAATGTTGGGGCTTAATCATAATGAAGTCATAGGTATATATACCTATACACTACTTTGTATAGGTATATATGCTAGAAGTAGCTGCTGGGTCTTTGGTTAAACACTTTATTGTACTGTATAGCTGCAAGCAATGGCTTGTTCTGAAGAGGCACCTTTTAGATTACTCCTTCACTAGAATATACAGTATATAATGTTTGGAAGCCAGTTTCCAGTTTTTACAGTTTTCAGCTGCATAGTGCATAATTGCATAGTTTGTCTGTCCGGGTATGTTAAGCTAGCAGCCTGGAGGGCACTCACAACCATCTAAATTATCAGTCATGTAAAGTATGAACGTGGATTAATGAATAAAAGTAACTTAAGGTCAAAACATTATCTGAACTGTCACTACCAATTTCTTCCTTGGGATAGGCTCCCAAGGAGATGGTTTAAGAACAAGTCAGGGTTTTAAAATGCTAATAAAGTAGTCATACGTGCGACTATCTTCACTATCTTTCACCTGATTGCATTTGTGTAAAACTGTTCTACCTGTCCCATTGAAGCTGTTTATATATGTATATTTAATACAGAAAATAAGCAAAAACAAATACAGTAGGTCCACAATAAAAGACAAGCTCAAGCCAATTTTACATTTGCTGTAATTTTATGCAGTATTATGTGCTTTTATGTGTGCCCTATTTCTCCAACTGCCCCACACAGAAAAAGCGTTTTTATTTAAAAAGCTGGCAGGTACAGTATGTTTCATCTCTTTGGCTAACACTGTGTGAAATCCCAAATAGAAAGGCACCGTCACTCATCCGAAAAAGCCACAGCGCTGCATTGTTCTGCTTGCGTTTTTTTTCCTCATTGTCAGATATCCTGATGTCTCTATAATAAGTTGTCATGTCCATACAAAACAGATGAGCATTATTGAAGTGTGCTGACAGTTCAGCTAAAGTCGAGCGCTTGAAATGCTGCTGAGATGGATCTTACCACATGAGTGCCCTAAGGAGGCCTTACTTCACACTGTGCCAGTCAAGCCATACTGTGACGCTCCCATCTCTCAACAGGCAGAGCATTGCGTCTGGCACTCACTGTCACAACATGGCAGAATGATAGGCTCGCGCTGCTTGCTCCCAAATCTCCCACTGATCGTGGCGTCTGCTGAGCGATCTCAGAAAATATCGACTATAGACCTCTGCGGTGGTACCTCGGCTCCTTGAGAGTGTGATAGGGTTTATGACCTTTCCTCAGCTCCTCTTGTTAGGCTCAAACTCTGGAGGCATCTTATGGGAATTTGTATAATCCCCTCAGGTGTGCTGTTCATCCTTTCCACATTTAGTTGCTTTTGAGGTGCCAGAACAATAACAAATCAATGCTATATTAATAAATGTGTCAGAATATTGTAAGAAACACAAGATCCGAAACATTAATTCTGTCATTGGGGGTGTTTGTGACTCTTCTGCCCTTTACGTCTTTTAACTGTGACCACAGTGGCAAACTTGGCTCTAAATTTTTATTGAGGAACACTTACAATAGAGTGCATGTAGTGACACTATAGTAGCAAAAAGGTCAGTCAGAGTGAACGCGAGTAGCTGGCTGCTGTTATGCCTTTAAGGACAAATTGTAGCCAAACAAATGTGCATTTTACACATAAGCAGTTCAAGCTGTGAGGACAAAATGTTTTTCTGCTCAGAGGTGACAGCTCAGTAATATTAGCCTCAGTTGTTTCCAGCTTGTGCCGCTGTCACTGGTCATGACACTGGTATGTATGCTAGCCAGCCTCTTATTCCTTATTAAAGGTCAAGGCTGTAGGCAACTATTTTTTGCAATGGATATTTTGCTCTTCGGGGCTCCGACACAGTGTGCGATTGTTCTTCAGCTCATCTCCCCGAGCTGATCGGACTGTATCGAGACGATGCTCCAGTGCTGTAATTATAGGGTTTCTTGGTGTCTAAGATTTTCCTCTCAGTTTGTTTTATACACTGCAATTCTCTTTGATTGCTTTGCTGCAGTATGGAACAATGATGTCGCCACAGTGCCGGTGGCACCCATTGACCTTAAGGTCAATCTGGCAGCAGGTTCTGAATTTTGACAGGGGCAGCCAACTGTGGAGAGAGGCGCACGCCTTCAGGCGCTCTGTGTGTTCCGTCAATGTTCGTTAGTCAAATAAACTGTGTAGTATCACCCCTTTGTCTTTTATTAACAGGGTGAACCAATGACAAATTTACTTAGAGCCAGGAAGCTGTGACAGTGTGTGTAACCTGCCTCTTTACATCATCGAATACCAATGCTAAAAGGCTTACCGTCAACTGCTGTCATCGCGCATTATCTGTATACCCCATAACACGTGCAAGCTTACAGTACACAAGCGAGCGCACGCAGCTTCTAAGACAGCCATCTCTGGGATTGATGACATCGACACACTGTAAGCGATGGACGTTTTCAACAGCCGAATATTTCTCCCGAAGCGGGAGAGGTCACAAGTGCACAAAGAGCTCATTACAGAGATGAGTCAGAGATGTGTGGTGAGAGGCTGGCCTGTAGTTCTGCAGGAGGTGAATGAAACAATTAGTTTCTGCTGTGCGAGAGCTACAAAACACACATTTCCCTCTTTTGTAAAGATAGCCTGCAGAAGTGCCACGATCGGTAACTTTTCACACAGTATTCCCGAAAATGATTTTTCAGTTGCATCAGTGAGTAATACGCCCTACTTTGTATGATGTTGTTACATCATCCTAGAAATATTACATACTTTTCCCCCTGAAACCTAGTTTTTTAGGGGATTACATAACCATGAATTTTGAAACATGGACTTAATGTTCAACTACAACATCTCTAGGTTGTCTTGGTGGTAAGAGCATAGATTCTCCATGTCCTGTACATCTTACAGCTGCCTGTATGTCTGTGTGCATTTCAAAAGTGTTTGTACAGGAGCTCCACAGACTGATATTAGTTACTGTAAATGGGAAAATAGAAAAGAAAACCGTTCCTTAACCTTAAAAATAGAAGTGTGGCTGTATTATATTAATCCAAATTTCATACAACACAGTAGGAATGCTGTCGTTTGAGAATCTCCATAAACTGCAAGTTGAATTTGTTTATTAGGATTACTGTTGTAAACACCTTTGCACATAAAAATGCATCACCAGATGATAATAATGTATTTTTTCCTGTTTGTTTCTTTTAATTATTGACTAAAGATAAAATGATAAATTATCTAGATTGCTAGGTCAGTTCACACCCCATATATTTGCTGTATGCCTTTATAAAAACATAGTTAACCCTCAGTCTAGGGCTGTGCGATATGACCAAAATCTCATATCCCGATATAAGACATCTATCGTCCCGATAACGATATAAATCACAAAAATTTTACATTTTCTGTAAATTCTGTGAATCTCGGGCAGCTCGACTTGCGTGAAGTGTTTCAAGCTGGGCATCATGTAGCTGGAGTCGAGTGTTTTAACCGATGCATGAAACAATACATTTTTAGACATAAGTTGTAACGGCCGCCGTTTTATTTTTGAGTATTTATTACACGGCGTGCTGCGGGGAAAAGCCTGTTCTAACGTTTGAGTCTAAGGTTTATTTTTTAGCACCTGGCGGCTTTTTTTTTTTTTTTACTTCTCATCCGTAAACAATCTGCTCTTTCACGTGATTCAGTTTATTTTGAAAAGTCTCAACAGGATCTTGAGCTTTATTGTGAAAGGTTTATGTGGAAAATAAATAAGCGGACACGCGAGGGTTTTACCGTCGTTGTTGCTAACGACAACGCATAAAAACAGACGCTTGTCCGTCTGTAGTGTGGTTATATAAAATATAAGAGAAAGAGAGAACTTTAAGAAATTAATATAGCCACTACAGTGACCATCAAATGATGAAAAAAATATTGCCGTAAACAGCTTATTTTGCGACACCACAAAACAAACGATAGCATAAAATGAAATGATAGACGTTTTTATATCGTCATCTGATATATATCCTATATCGAACAGCCCTACCTCAGTCCATTAATCATTTAATCATTGTCTTTTAAACTGCTGCATGTCTGTTCAGACAGCTGTTCCTTTAGGACATGCATGTGAATGACTATCTTCAATCATTGAAAGCTACTACGAGAATGTATTTATTTATATTAAAATGTACACATTAGCTGCTTACTTGCCAGGTTTTGAACGTGTAGACACAAGGATCTAATATTTAGAGCAAGTGCTTGGTTAATAATTCAGTTTTACAAAATTTTGTATAAATATTTTTCCCCTCATGGGCTTCAAACATAAATTTAAACATAATTTATGGAAAATCAGTATTAGAAAATGCTAATTAGCGTTTAATGTCTATTATTTTTCATTGAAATCACTCATAGCCCTTTTTATTGGATCTGTGAATCTGATATTTTTACATTCATCTCTCCAGTTTTCACAACTCTAATAGAAATCTAATAGATTCTAATAGAAATCAGGATTTCCGAAGAATATGCAAAAGGAAAATATAAACTAATATGTTCTTCTAATATTACTGCGATATAGAGCTGCATCTAATTCTGCAGCAATGCCACTGAACTAGCGGAGACGAAAAAGGTTATGGAGATGGTTTTTAAGAAGCCAAACATCATGCAGGGGGAAAAAACATGTACCAGAAAAAATGAATAAAATATTCTTCATGTATGTAAATGTAAAAAGAAGGTTTATAATTAAGTATTTAAATAAATTGTTTAAAGAAAATAATTTCTCAGTTGGATTTCCATAGTGTAGTGGTT